>NC_139973.1:12480921-12520921 GCF_963993115.1 Abramis brama | reverse complement strand
ACATCCTCAGGGCGCATGGAAACCTCTTTGGTCTGAATGAGGACAAAGCCTTTGGTGGTCACCTGCATTTAGGTGGATACAGAAAAAAATGTATGTAAGAAAATTAAAAGGTTTTTGGAAATTAGCTTGGTTATCAGTTGGTGGACAGGCCAGGATTTGTGTTTTGTATTGAGAAGCATAAAAACAAAAATAAATGATCACTGCTATAAAGTGGCAGATTTCTAAATAAAGCCAGTGACAAAAAGGTCACATGACAGCAAACACTGTCTATTTCTGTCTCTTCCTCATATTCGCTTTAGTACAGCTAGATAAGATCTAAAAGTTTGCTGCTACTTCTGAGAACTTTTTAGCTTGACTGAATAATACAAACCTGTTTAATGCAGAGAGTGCAAGGTTGGATTTAGTGAAAACTATATGAATTCACAATATTGATCTAATTAATATCTGCATGAAATCAACCCCATTTTATTCTTAATGTAAATGACTAACTTTGACCTTAAAACTTTTTATAATGTGCTGTTTTTCTGTTCTAAAAAATTATTTGATAACACTTGTACTTAAATATGCTTTTAATAATGGGTTGATGAGTAAAAATATGATGCTCTTATAAGTACATTATAATTATTATATGTTTTGTAATAAAATATTGAAGTTCTTCATATATTTAACTGCTTCATGGCTTGAAGCCGCAGAGCAATTCATTTTTATTTGAACTATGACTGAGTATTGTCAAATCAGACCCTTATAATTATGAAGCAAAGCTTTGCCTTCCTGTTTAGCCCATCCTGCTTTTGGTTACAAAAAAATAGATCAGACAATACAGGAGATATTTTCAGACAGTCAGTCATTTTTTTAATTTACACAATTATAAAACTAAATTGGAGAGCCTGTGTTGAATTGAAGTCTGTGTTGTCTACAGCAGACAAAGATGGATAAAAGTTACAAATATGTGAAGTGGGAATAGTATACATCCCCTTTTCTATATTTAGGTGGAGTGACTGAAGAAAGCTGATTTAATTTCAGCAATTAACATGACAAAACTGACTATGAACAGCATTTGTCAATAAGACGTTAAACTAAGAGCATAAACGCAAAGCTTTTCTTTAGAAATGCTTTATAAAACTAGGTCTAACCTCATCAATAAGCTTCCGGGCATTAGCAGTTGTGTAGTCCCCAGAAAAGAAGACAAACAAGCAGGACTCTTCACTCTCTGTACGCCGGCCTCCTTTGGTCAGGGGCACTATGCTCCGACTTGCTTCAGAGGAGATTCTCACAGACTTGAATTCTGACTCAGGATCTGGTAGAGGCACATGCTCCTGGACAACAGCATCTTCCGGTAGGAGACTCCAATTGGTTTCCCCAGAAACAGGTGTGAAGTCATGAATATTGCTCCAGTTGTTGTTAAAGATGCTGAGGCCTGCATCTTTAAAGTGGAAAGCCAGCTCAGGGTAGTAATACTGGAAGCAGCCAAACTTCATGCCCGTAGAAGACTCGATGATGGGCTGGGTGGCGCAGCACAAAAAGACGTCCATTTTCTTGCAGTCTCTGGTGCGGAACTGCTGGCAGGCCACCACACACTTGATATCTTTGCAGTCTCTGAAGAACACACTGCCTTTAACCGGACCCAGCATAATGCGGCAGTTCACACAATCGTCAATGGTAATGGTCGCTGAATGGTCGAATACGTAGATGTTACAGTTCTCACAGTCCTGAATGACAAACTGCTGGCCATTGAGTTTGCCTGGCAACCGACCCACAGTCTCATTCTTAAGGCCTGTCAGCATGAAGTCTTTGGGATCAACCTGCAACAAAAGTGCAAACATGTCAAGGTCAAAAAATGGAGAACTTAAAAAAAAAGTGATAAAACTATTATCAGCTATCTTTGCATTCTGGTTCCATTCGCAACAGGATGTAACATTGAGGGTGTGTGTGTGTTTATTAGTTAGACATTTGATGCTTTTATCCATCTAAACAACTTTTGTTATTTAGTAGGGCTTGACCTATTACATGCTTTAGAACAAACATGTAACCTTAAGTATTTAACATATAAAGCCTACTGAAACTGTAAAGCCTATAAATAACTTCTATGGCCTTATCTAAATCATCAAAAAGTTGATGTATCTGTCGTTAACAATCTTCTACTTGCCTTCTGCCCTCTGATTGACAGTCTCCCCCCACCACAGTCCAAAGATATGCAGGTTAGGTGGATTGTATATGCCAAAATTGGCCTTAGGTGTGAATGTGTGTGTGCGTGTGTGTGTGTGTGTGTGCGCGAGTCCCAAGCCATGTAATCAGGAGGGTTGGGTAAAGACCTGGCAAGTGGCAACCTACCCCGGAAAAACATTGCCAAGAAAATTCATGGCCATAGAATCACCAAGAGTCGGATTCGACTGAAATGGTAATATAGATACATAGATTTATCGCTCAATCATCACTGCATTATATGTTTTGCCCATAAAATTAAAACTAGAGCTTTCATAAAACTAAGGATTTAAATATCTTCTTACTAAGACATATTATTAGGAGATAGAGAGTGACAGCTGATATTTATAGGCTATGCATTTTATGTAAGTAGTCTGTTATACTGTTATAAAAATCTTGTTGATTTACATTACAAGCTATCACTTATATTTTGACCATATAAATAACAACATCTGCACCAAACTGCATATTTTTGACAAGTTTGGGGCTCAAATCAATGATGATACAAATCAAAATCAAATGATACAACAAATAAAATTTAGATTTTCCTTTTATAATTTGTCTAAACGTTCAATAAAACGTTCATTAAAAGCGATTTTTCATATGTCAGGCTTATAAGGGTTCAGTTTTAGTCTGGTGGATGATAAAATAGAAAATGGGGGGAAAAAATCCACAAATTTAAACTGAAGGAGGGATCTGTGCTATATCTAGGGAACAGAACATAATTGAGCTCTTATGACCTAGCAACCCCTCAGAACACCCCAACAATCACATAGCAACACCCTGGTAACTCCCTTGCTAAAGAGAACTCTTGAGTTCACAGATTGTCCCTGCCAACAAGGGATCAAACCTGAGACATTTCGGTTGCCAGGCCAGATATTTCCTTATAAACATCTACTTAGCTAGTTGCTAACCCATTGCTATATAAGGACTAGGTCAGATTCGTTGAGTATGTAAACTCGCATCCTTTCAGTAGTTATAGTCCATTAGCAACATAGTTTATGCATTTAAAAAACTGGAATGACTGTGTGTAATTTATGTTGTATAACAAAATGTGAAAGTAATGTTAAAGTTGTGATTAAATGGAAGTAGCAAAATAACTTTTATACCATACTGTGATGTACATCCATACTGTGAGTGTAAAAGAATATAGAAAAATATATATATATATAGAGCAGGGGCTTAGTTCTATGCAACGGTTGTTGATTGAATTTTGAGATGTTGGCATTCAAAAATGAATGTGATCTTGCAGTTGTGTCTCAATTATTGAGGTCTTCCATATATCAACAGTTATGACAGAGTGATGACATTTTTATTAAAAAATACGAGGTAAAAAATAATAATATAGTACATGGATGAATCATTCACAATGAGATTTAGCCTATAATATGCATTTAAACAATAGATAGGGTGAGTTTTCATTTCATGCTGACTAAATCTAAAACAGACCAGCTAAAAATCCATGGGAAACACCCGAAGGCTTGAAAATGTTAGTTCCCATCCATTTGTAATGGTTTTGCGGTCAAAAGGGGCAGACGGACACTCCCACCCTCCCTGTTCCTCCTCAATTTAGTGTCATGCATGTTGATGGCGACACCGCTTATGTGCTAATCCCTAACACAGCGTTATCTGGGCACGCGCCAGGCAAACAAGTTACGTGCATCGACTTTAAGCCGATAATACGATCTGTCTATAATTTACCATAGTATGTGAAAACCTATGACCGCCGAGAGACTCTCGTATCGATGGTCAATCGAAAGCAACAGTAGCAGGCAGGCAGTCAGTCAGTCTTAAACACTGAACTATAGGGGCCAAACCCTTCGCTTGCTTGATTACGCATGTAGTGAACGGCGTAAAATGGACTTTAACGAGGAGAATTGGCCTTACATTTCAATCTATATAATTCCTAAAGAAATTAAGCAACATAACACCCTGTCTACGTATAGTCTAGTGAACAAAAACAAGTTAAAATGCAGCGTCGTACCTTTTCTCGTTTGTCCCAGCTGTATTGCTTTGGAGCCTCCTGGTTGCTGTTGCTGCCCAGCGCAGTGTTGTTGGTTTCGGGGAGGTCATTGCCCGTGGCGCTCTCGTCTCCAGTGGGCAAAGCGGAGTCTTTTTTAGGAGATTTTCTCCGAGATTTTTTGGAGAAAAAGCACCCCATTTATGGACGATATGTCAGTGCGCCCCTCTTGCTGTAAATGCCACGCGTTTCTGAAATACTCTCGATCGGTCGCAGTAGCGCTCCGTCTCTCTCACCCTCCCCAGAGAGTAATCAAGAACACGCAACCTGTGCGCTTCCCGTTTCCTTGACCCTCGAATCAGCCAATCACTACAGCGGACCGCGTTACTAGGTAACAGCGAATCAAAGCAGATGCGAAGGGAGGGGGTGGGGGGTTGCGGTTATTACTGATATTTGACCATGCAAAAAAAAAAAAGAAAAAAAAAGGACATTTTGTTAGTGGATTGTGTAAACTCATCTTTACACATAAATAATTGATGTGAGTCATACTGGTGATAACATTTTTGGTTGTCTGGTTTGTTATTTATTTTATTTTATATTTATTATTCACATCTAACAAACATTTTTTGTTATATTATATTTATACATCTCTCTCTGTGTGTGTACAGTATACACACACATACTGTATATATTACATACATATGTGTGTATGTGTAGGAGAAACAATGTTCCTCAAGAACATTGTAGTCTACATTTAGTGATAAATGATAATAATAATATCTTTACATTTATATAGTGCTTTTCTCTGCACTCAAAGCGCTTTACAAGAGGGAATCTCTTCAACCACCACCAATGTGCAGTATTCATCTGGATGCTCAACACATGCCCAATGCCCAACACACACACAGCTTATTGGTGGAGAGGAGAGTGATGAAACCAATCAATCATATATAATATGGGGATGATTAGGAGGACAATGGGCAAATACATAAAAAATCCAAGGATGCCAAGGGGTTAAACCCCATTTCAAAGGCCATTTTCGAAGGATTTTTAATGACCTGGCCTCACTAACACCTCTTCCAGCAGCAACCTATTTTCCCAGGAGGTCTGCCATTCAGGTACTGATCAGGCTCAACCCTGCTTAGCCATAGTGGGTAACATATGAATTATTTTTGGGTTATACACTCTTAAGAAGAATTTAGTCATTACTGTAGTTTTAGTACTCAGAACAAGAAAATGATGACTTTCCATTTTTCATATGGCAAAGGAAATGTGATAGCATACAGAAGAGCAAAAAGGAAATCTAAAATTCCTGTTGTTTCAATCATTGCGACAGCTATAGTCCTCGGAGGTCAGTAATATTAAGAGTTTTACACTCTTTAAAACAACTCAATTTTCTGTGATTTAGAGAAAAGTAGGCCTACTTTTGCTTCAAATGTTTGTAGCCTATCTGAAATTTAAACTAAATCTTTGTATCACCTCTTAAAATGTGTCAGTTCTCAGTCACCAAGCCCAAACTTCAACCCTGTTCAACGTTATTGTAAAGATTTATATTATAAATCAAATATTTTTCTTTAATTGAAGCGTATCAATAACTAGCCTACAAACCAAAGCCCATATACTAAGTGACATAATGTTACATTATTTGCTTACTGCTAGGCAACTGAAAAACAAGAACAAATCAATGTTTTAAACTGGATTTAGACAGGACTTCAAACAATTTGAAGCATTTATAAAATGCATAAGCTAAAAGACTCAAAGGCAATGACCTCCTTGGTCGACAAATAACAATCAACATTTTCTGAAGATTAAGCACATCCTTTTTTGATCATCTGTTGAAAAATAATAATAAAAAATACTTTAAGAGTTTCAGGCCCAATTTTGTATTATGTTCATGGAAAGTATAGGCATACAGTAGTAATAGAGTAAAAGTGGAGTAGCGGTGTGCGTGTGTCTTTAAGAGCTTGAGCTGCGGTCTGCTGCTGCTCTCATATACCTGACGCAGCTGAGCAGAGGCAGTGAGTGAGTGAGGGAACCCGCCAGGCCGCCACAAGCATCCTGCACCATGGAGGCGGTCGCAGCACCAAACCCATGGACATTATATGCACCAGGACACAGCTCACTCTTTCCTATTTTAATGTTCATTTTAAGCCAGTGTTGTCGGATAAGAGCAGATGACGGCGGCATGGAGGAACTTGCCACGGAGAAAGAGGCAGAGGAAAGTCACAGGCAGGACAGCGTGAATTTACTCACATTTATTTTGCTTTTGACACTCACCATCCTCACAATATGGCTCTTCAAACACAGAAGAGTGCGCTTCCTGCACGAAACCGGACTGGCTATGATATACGGTGAGAATGAGTCTTTTTGCGAAAGGCGTTAGACATCGGCTGCGTCTCAAAACCTCGTGAGCCGCCGAGCTCGGCAGCATTTTTGGCCGTTATAGTACCGCGTCATCAGAGCTAAATCATTTTTAATTTGCGTGTTTTTTTTTTGTTTTTTTTGCGCATGTTTTTTGCCTAGATAGGCAGCTCATTAGGTTTTGAAACACAGCCATCATGTAAACCCTTAAGCTAAGCCTCACATCAATGAGCCTGTGTAGCCTGCTAGCTTGAACGAGTGCTAATTCAAAACCTTGTGGATCGAATGTCATGTCATTTCAATGTGGTGTTGAAGTATTGTAACGTATAACGTTACTCTTGTTGTTTCCCTAATATTGGTGAATGTAGCATAATAGCGGACACACGTATTTGCCTATATGCAACCCACAGTTTTAAAATTGCATAATATTTCATGTGTTTAAGAAATTATACTCTGTTTTCTCTCGGTCTGCTTTTTTATTTCGCTTCTGTCATAAGTCCTGTTGAGTTCCTCATACTAGCTTTGAACAGTGTGACAGCTTTATTTCAGGTTAGATCAGTCTACAGCAGCATTCTGATCTTAAGAGTCATCACTATTTGTTAGCTCTAATTTAAAGGAGTAACGTTAGGTCCCCCACAAAATGCATTTACTCACTCATGTTGCTTCAAACCTTTTTTTTTCTTCTTTTTGCTGTGGAACACAAAATATGTGTTTTTTTATTTATTTTTTTACAGAATTGTACTGGTTGCTTTTCCACGCTTTTGCAATGAATGGCAACTGATGCTTCAAACAGGACAATAAAGCATCATAAAAGAGATGCGTATCGTTCATATACCTGGTCTTTGAAGTCACATGACAGTTGGGTATGAGGAACAGATCGAAATTTAAGTCAGTTTTAAAGAGATACTTCACCCAAAAATGTAGCCTAAATCATGGGGTAATTTTAATTTTTGGGTGAACTAGGCTCATCTGCCCTAGTATTTTTGAGAGGAGGAGTGATGTCTGATATGCATCTTTTGAGTTGAATCTTTAATCAGATTATCCAGAAAACCCAGAAGCACTGTTTAACAGCTCTTTGTAGAGAAAGATTAGCAATGCATAATAGTTAATTTTGGTCTGTTCATCACTCAAGACTTTTTTTCATACTTCAAATACGTTTGTGGTGCTGCATTCTTTTTGAAGTTTGTATGGCTCTCTCCATTCATTATGTACAAAATGAGCAGTACATTTCTTCAAAGTATCTCCTTTTGTGTTCGATGGAAGAAAGAACATTATATGGGTTTGGAATGATATGAGGGCGATTTAAATGATGAATGTTATAAAAATGTTTTTTGGTGAACTAATCCACAAGTGTGAAAAATCAAAGGCCTTCAGCAAGGTCAGCCAACACCTGTGTCTTCATGTCTTGTCTTCAGTGAAAATGAAATCTTTCATCAGTGCATGCTTTGAAGTACAAAAGCATTGCTTGGTCGTGAGAGAAAGGCTGGGTTAAATGTCATTTACCGAATGGCTTATGGTTGTTGTTTTTGCTAGCTAGACTTATGTCTAACTAATTGGTGGGATTAGTTTGTCTGATTTGGTTAGGCCTAAACCTTTCTTTGGCCAAGGGACAGTAGTGTTCTGACAGTTTACAATAGACTGCAAAAATGGAGGTTCATTTTTAGACCTATGTCATTATTTTAGTATTTTAATTAGTCAGATGCCACTTATTTTTTACAGAATGTTGCAGTGTTTATAAATGATTTATCTGTGCACATCATTATTTAAAAAAAATAGTCCCTTTTCACATGACGTTACGCAACTTCTGTTTTGGAATATTAGCACCACTTGAATGGAGTATCGTTTGTCAAATAAAGCAAAAATAAAGTCCTTGCAATGTTTCAAAATAATTAAGCTTAGCTTTATTCTTGAACTGGATAATATTGGCTTTTATACTACAGGGCCGTTGAATGCTTGAATCTGATTGGTTGACGAACGTTCTAAGGTGTGCATTATTTTCAGGGAAACGCACAGCTAAAGTAGTTCCAGGCAGGTCTCGACCGCATTACAGTTCCATATCACTTCGCGTAGTCAACTGTAATAACGGAAAATAGGATACAATTCATAACAAGAAAAAAACATTTAGCCCCATGCGCTTGATCTGCAATTTTCAATGTCTAGCTTCACAATCAATGGAAACATGCAGTTTAATTTTAATAAATAAAGTATATAGTCCTATATAATCAATAGAAAATTAAACTGAATATAGGCTAAATAAATGGATAGTCCTGCAGCACGGATTTTTATTGCAGATAATTTAACAAATAAATAATTATTGATTGGCCTACTTGTTAAAAGGGCTTTGTGTTTCATTTATTTGGCTAGTCTACTGTCATCTGTCAATAATAGAAACAAAAGAATGAACGAATTAATTAAAACGAATTGAATTAATAAATAAATAATAATATTGACGCACATGCTTTTCTGTCTCATTATTGCACATCTCTCTCTAATAACTGCATTAATAACTGCATAAAGCCGGGGACACACTTTAAGGCCGGTTATGAATGTAATTTGATACTTATGACTGATCATGCCCAAACGCGTGTTCAGCGCGTTCAGTCTGTGTTCAGAGTCGGTGTTTAAAATATGCTGCGATGAAAACAGTCAGAGAGTGTGTCAGCTAGTCGTGTGTCCCAGCATTAGTCTGCTATCAGTGGCTCAAACCTCCGTTACTAACTCTAAAATGACGTTTTGGAATTAGCAACGGAGGCATGGGATTAGATGCGTAAGAAATTAGTCCTACATACAAGAGCGTTTTAATGACAAAAACTTTACAAACGTCTTGAAATACATAATCTGAACAATGTTTCGAGGTGTGGTAACTGTAGTATAAGCGGAATAATTGACTTCAGGCCGTTGAATTATTAGAAAAATAATGCACACCCGAGGTGAACGGCCACTCCGCTTCGCGTCGTGACCGCATTACCACCTCGGGTGTGCATTATTTTTCTAATAATTCAACGGCCTGTCGTCAATTATTCCTTACTTCTTTCAGAACACTTGCTTTACTGGATGTGAAATTTGACATGTAATATAAAAATACTTAATCCATGTCATTTTCCCCATCGTAAAAGAAACCCATCACGTCAGCGTTGGTCTTTTTATTGTATGATGCATGGCAGAGAGTAAATATCCTACACATCTGACTGCAAACTGGCATTCAGATCAAATTTTTTTTTGTCATTCCAGATGCCGTTACACATGGATATGTCACAATAGGGATGAAAAGACTGTCGCAACTTCTGTTTCATGTTGACTTTAAGGGACATATTTTATCCTCTTGAGCCAGTTGTATGTTGTAAGCAAGATATTCTTGTTTTGCTTTGGCCATATGTAGGTTCAGACATATAGCTCTTTTTTTGTTCCGTTTGTTGTTTAGATAAATTTGACATATGTTCATGCATCTAAAATGTGTCAACGGTGACCCGGCCGGGGGCCTTTAGATACCTGTCTGACATACTGAAAAACCGATATAGTATCACTACTTTGCTTAGATTAGAATGTGACCTTAGGGGAGTAACACCTTCAGCAAAATTACTTTCGCTTTTAAATAGCAGCAGTTACAATGTTCCACAAAATGTCTTGGGGACTTCCAGTTGACTTTACAATATACTTCCAGTGAAATCAGTGAAAAATCATAGGTGAATTTTATGATTAAACAAAGGTGCACAATTTTACCCAATGTAGTCAAAGATTTTTTTTTAAACATATTTTATTTTATTCAACAGGAACACGTTAAATTGATCAAAAGTGGCAGGCTTTTATAATGTTGCAAAATATTTCCATGTCAAATAAATGCTGCTCTTTTTGACTTTCTGTTTCCTTAAAAAAATAGTATCATGGTTTCCACAAAAATATTAAGTAGCACAACTCTTTTCAACATTGATAATAATAAGAAATTATTTCTTGAGCACCTAAACTATGACGTATCAAATTTTCATGTTCTGATAATTGCTGAAGCTTTTATCATGCTATATGGAAAAAAATAAATGTTCTTTATTGGCATTGATGGTTCCATGAATAACCTTTAACATCCATGAAACCTTTCCATTCCAGAAAAGGTTCTTTAGGCTAAGAACTCTTCACTGAAAGGTTCTTTGGGGAACCAAATGGTTCTTCTGCAGCAGCAAAAAAAACCAAAAACCCCCCAAAAAAACTTTTCCAATCTTTATTTTTAAGACTGTAGAAGAAACATTTTTGTTTCCCTAAATAACCTTTTGATGGAAAATTCTTAAAATAACCTTTTTTCTTCATGCAAAAAAATTTCAATAATTATTCTAAATAACCTTTTCCACTATAAAGAACCTTTTGTGCAATTAAAAGGTTCCATGGATGTTAAAGGTTCTTCATGGTTGGGGTTGCACCGAGTTTAATGCTCTGCCGTGACGCTTTAAGCTTGATGCCAGCTAGTCGCTGATCATGGCCTATAGAGGGCGCAACAGGAGAAGAAGTCTTTGAAGTCCACTTTTACTCTCTGTTTCCAAACAGTTCAAATTACAGATAAATGCATAGTCCCAGAGCACTACACAAGATATGTTTGATTATACTATCTGGATGCTAAAAAATGGTCAGGTGAATGCACGTTTTAAACAGCTCATTGTACACGTAAGTTAATCGCCATTCTAAAAGAATTCGCTGCTGTATTGTAACACAGTAAATGCACAGACACACAGACAGTAGCTTGCACATCACATGCAGATCACGCGCACACAGTAACATTCAGGAACGCAGAAATGTATTGTCGACGCTGTTCTGTGATTTATCAATAAAATAGCTTCTAGCAGCATATATTTCTTAACTAAAACCCACAAAGAATAATGTAATGCAAATAGGATCTTTCATATTCTATCCTATCCATCAAATGCTCCATCAGAGCTTTCTCTAGTGTGTAATTAGCTTTGATAGTATGCACTTCCTCCTTATTAATCTGCTCCATTCTACTCCTTACATTTTTTTTAAGATGAATCGCTTGCAAATACAGAGCAGGTTTGACTTCAGCTGTTGCATTGAACCTGTTTGGCTCAAGGTAGTATTTTTTTTTCATGTGGAATCAGGTTGACACGCTTTGCCTCACACGATGGAGACACCTGCTAACGTGCTGGACAGATGGTAATGGCACAGTAGTTATGTCTACAGTGTGTGTGTGTGTGTGTGTGTGTGTGTGTGTGTGTGTGTGTGTGTGTATATATATATATATATATATATATCACACAGGGTTCCCACGGGTCCTTGAAAGTTTGTGAATCTGGAAAAAAGGCCCTGGAAAGTTCTTGAAAATAAGCATACATAGATACAGGTCCTTGAAAGTGCTTGAATTTATTTTGTGCAAGAAGTTCTTTGACAGATGAAAACTGTAACAATGTATCTTACAAGGTAACACGGCGTAACCTTGCTCTCACTTGAAATGTGTCCCCACATTAAGTCCTTGAATTTGAGGGTATTGGACTTGGAAATTCCTTGAAAGGTCCTTGAATTTGAAATGAACCAAGGTGTGGGAAACCTGATCACAGCATTTGGACTGGGCTGTCAGGGACTTTCTGCTCTACCACCCCTTCTGTCCCTGAAGAAAGAGATGCTGCCAGTAAAGTGTTGTAATTGTGTTTTGCTTTGGTGCACTGTGATGTATTCAACAGTGCTGGGGAAGACAAACACTAAGCTGCATTAGCTGGATTCTGATTGGATGGGAGACATCCGAGGTCACTCATTGTCTTTGCCGGGTTCTAAACGTAATGCTAGCCCAAATACTAATGCCCTACACATGCTCATTTAAGCCTTGCTGCACACAGCAGCATGTGTGTTTCTTTTTTGTCCTTCAACTAAACTAGCTTCTGTATGTTGAGTTTAGTGCTGGAAGTCAGGCTCTCGGGATTTGTGTGTTGTTGTTACGCAAGCAAACACACACTCACACACACACACTCACACTCCTCCCCTACGTGAATTTACACCTCTTCCCTCTAAATCAGTTTCACTGCAGGCATTAGGCTTGCTGCTATACTGAAATAGGAGATGCTTTGTTTTAAACATGATTAAAACAACATTAATACAACTAGGGATGTTAACGATTAATCGACGATCGATTAATTGTCGATAATGCATTTAATCGATAAAACTTATCGATCATCGATTAAGCAGGTTCATGCGCGTGCGTGCTGCTCAACCGCAAAACATGTATAGCGAGCACGCCGGAGTCAGAGCCAACGGCTCTGGCCGGAGTTATGTAATGGGACCATTTGGAAACTGAAAAGGATCACCGTAAGCTTTACTACATTAATGTTAATGGAGTTATGTTTGGGACCATTTTACACCTTCATCATGACTATAAGTTTGCGTTTCAATGTTTCAAGTTTTTCATATAAGTACTTTACCAGATAGATTATTATATGTAGGCTTAATATAGTGTAGGCTAAGCCTACCCATGTAGATTTTTATTTAAAATTTATTTTATGTTGCCTAATGTTTCACATGCAACAGGTGAGCCAGTGCACAATTATTTTTTATGTATTTTAATTTTCTGTGCATAATTTTTGTTAAACTACATAAATGCCATTATCTGTACCGTATACCAACTGTTACAATAAAACATCAATTGAGCAATATAACATGCATTTTTATTCAGTATATAAGCAATATTTTGCTTTTTATGTTAAAGACACTATTGATACCGTGAGAAATTTACATTCTCAGGAAAATAGCCGCTTATCAGTTGATCGTTAATCGATCGATAAGGTCAATCAACTAATGATTAATGAATTAATCGATAATTTGCATCCCTAAATACAACCATTTCTGATTTTTTAGAATCACCTGAGCTGTGAATGGCATGTAACTTATGATTCTCAAACCACAGGAATATTATGTCATGATGCTGACAGCACTGCAAGAACCGAATACACAGCTTTTTTTTGTTGTGCCCATTAATGGAGGAATATGCTTCTTGTAGCCAGATTGTAGTCAGTAGTTCTGGGATTGGAAGTTAAATGTTTTTCTGAACAGAAACTGTTTTTTTCCAAAGCTTCCTTTCCAAATGGTACCCGGATAGAATTAAATTAAGGAATGGGTTATTTTTTAAAGGAAATTACATTTTGGTAATGAGCTTTGAAATAAAAAAAACAATACATTTTTATTCATGTAATATTATATATTATATATAAATTATATATTATTATATTTTAAATTGTTCAATCATTTTATTTTATTTTATTTATTTTTTCAAAAACACCTGCAGTTTTTACTAAACATTTTTTTAAAAATACTTCTGACAAATATATAAGAATAAGGACAACTGATGTTTGATAAACAGCATAGCCTTCTTGGTTACCACAATTTAGCACCGGACATGTGAACTATTACCCTCATGAGTACACACAAGCAAATAAAACATTTGGGCAACATGAAGTGGTGCAATTCCGATAGTTTTTTCTGTTAGTGTGAAAAATTATTTGGTTTTGTGTAAAAACTAAGAACATGGTAACTTTATTAACCAGTTAGCAGAATTCAATAATAACATATTCACTCTGGACCAATTAAAATAGATTTTTCCTCTTCCCTACATTGTTCAGCACAAAATGTGTTTGTTTTTGTCTCCTCAAACTATTTGTGGTGTAGCCTAGTTCTGGTATCTACCAGCAGGGTTAACTGCTAACTAAGCTAACTGGTTCATGCTTACCTGTTAAACCTTGACCCCCTGTCACAGGATCCTGGCTCTGAATTGTGAATATTTACATGGTGATTGTATTTTTGAAAAAATTACGGAATGGACCCAGAATTAATTCAACATATCCACACTACTCGTGTGTTAATTTATTACATTTTGGCCAATTTGATTCTGCTCTTGGGACCATGCACTGTCAGAAAACACTTCAGAAAAGTAGATGTGTACAGGTACAACAGATCGTCACTGGGGCAGTACCCTTAAAGAGACATCTTTGCATTTTATCTACCTTTAAAGGTACATATCAGTTCCTAATATCTAACCTAAGGTACTATTGAACCTTTTAGGGGTAGTTAAGGTACATGAAGTAGTACTGGTACTGCCCCAGTGATGGCCAATTGTACCCCTAAAGGTAAAGTTTTTGCATTTATTTTGAGAGTGGGTAAACTGCAGTGCATTTAACACTTTTCATAGTGTTCAAATTCAACAGAAATCAGCAGTTTCCCACCAGATCAGTTCTGTATAGACCTATCTTTGATTTAAAGTAGTGTATTTTACCTGCTTATTCTGCTATATTGTGTATTTTTTGCCTCTGTTCTTGTTTCTTTAGCCCATGCTGTGTGTGCTGTTGGCTTCCTCTGGCACTTCAGTTCATTAGTATGGAAATACCCTCCAGCAGATTTGACACAGCAGGCTCTCATCTCTTCTCCCTGTCATCACACAGAAACAAATCTGTTCATACTGAGCTTTTAAGAAGAAGAGTGTAATTTCAGTGCCACACTGCAAAAAAATTGTTTCCAAACAAGGTTCCCTTTCAGAAAGCCTTTTTTCCCCCTCAAAGTGTATGAATTGAATGTGTGTGAGTGATTTATCTTCTGTGTGTCGGACAGGTCTGTTGGTGGGTGTTATTTTGCGGTATGGCATTCCCTCCACCAGCTACCATAATAAAACTCCTCCGAGTTGCACCCTGAAGGAAGGTCCTGTCAGCACGGTGCTCCTCAACGTTAGCGGGAAGTTCTTTGAGTACACGCTCAAGGGGGAGATCAACCTTAGAGAAATCCATAGTGTGGAGCAGAATGACATGTTGCGCAAGGTACATCAGCAACAATATACACACACGCCTATAAAAACACTGCAGAAGAGGCTTGTCAGAGAATGAAATCTCAATTTCATAAAATAAAAAGATTAGATGAAACTAACTGAAATAAAATTAGTTGAAGTACTAAAATAATATAAAACAAATGAAAGCTAAATAGAAATATTTGAATGACTAAAACTTGAAATGAAAACTGAAAATGTAACAATAAAAGCTGAATCAAAATATTAATAAATACTTCAGAGGCATGTGTTTTTTAAATTGTATTTATTTACATTAAAAATACCCCCGCCACAGATCTGATAGTACAACAGCAAACAGAACAAAAATAAAAATGGTAAATTACTCATTTGAAAGCCTACCATTATGACAGAAACTAAAAAAGGACACACCCCAACAATGTCTCATCTCAACTTCCTGTTTCAATAGAAAATACATCATCTTTAACAAGATTAATAATAACATTTATTTAAAACATGTTTATTATATTTTAAATGTTTATAATACATTTTGTTTGTAACAATTACATTTATTTTGTTGCAGGTGACCTTTGACCCAGAGGTGTTCTTCAACATTCTGCTTCCTCCCATCATATTCCACGCTGGATATAGCCTCAAAAAGGTATGAGTGATATTGTGAGCAGGGTGTTTACCTTTAATTGTTTTATCTTTCATTTTTCTTGATTAGTAGAGCGTTCATCCATTAAGGTGCTGCTTTACCTCTTTACATTATGAAATTTTAAGATATGATCTATTCTAAGGAAACCTGATCTCTGTTCTCTTTCCGTTTTGCATCAGTGGAAGGTTAACCGCACAAGAGAAGTGCGATACAGACCAGATGCTAAAGATCATGAGTTACTAGGCTGGTCAAACATCTCTTATATTACACTGGCACCTTTAAAATTGTGTTATGATTTACAGTTAATTTGTATTTAACATGGGAAAGCAGATTGTGACCTTTGTATAATTTGTAAAGCCAGGTTTGGTTTTAGTGTTTAACGTTTTTGTTCCTCATGTGGCTTACAGTGTTTCTGTGGCCTTTTTATAGAAGCTTTTTGATAGTAAATAGTATTGGCTCAAATACCTACACACAGGAGTTGTGTACAGAGGCATTGCTTATTATTCTGCTTAATGTTTTTTTTTTTTTTTTACACTTTCTGGGATAGTTCATCCAAGAAGACATATTTTAAAGTTTTGTTGGTTGGGTGTTTGACACCCAAGTACACAGCAGTTTGACGTATTGAACACTGTACTTCTATTCTTCATTGTTTTCATTTGTATCAAATTAACTAGTGTCTGCTCTGACTTTCCATGTAATAAGGGCTCTTAGTCCATAAATCCATAAAGTATACTCTACTAAGGCTTATAATCACGATTATTTTGCTAAGAAATGGCATTTATGATTATTAATCACAATTGCTCTCATTTGAGAAATTACATTTCATGAGTATTATTGCACTTTCACATTAGCACAAATCAAGAGAAAGTCAACTCATACGCAGGGTTTATTTTACCTCATTGAGTTTCCTGATTTATTGTATTTATCATAGTCATAACACGCTCTCATTGTAAAAACTGTTAAAACCAGAAGCTTCTCACAAAAGCTAAAACAGTGAAATTCCTAATATTAATTCCAATCATTCCAAATTATGTTAACATTTTGCTTTGGTTGCATATTAAGTGCATTTATTTAGCCACAACAATTGCAAACAAAATTAATTGAGATTCATGTTTTGGATTTATTACAATTCGTCACTGAGAAGGTTTGCTCGCAGATTTAGTAGCAGCAAATACGTGAAGCAACACACACTGTCTGTATGACACTTTAATTTCTTTAATATCACAATGGAGATCAATAAACTCCAACATACATGTTTGTCTGTTTTTTTCAGATCATATATCAGCAATATTGTGACGATTCTGTTTAATGAATCGAGAGAAAGGAAATGTTTTACATACGCTATCATTTTACTGCAGGGTTATCAGATGAATATTTTGTTTATGACTTCTGGATGCCAGATAGTATTGTTGTATTTTAGATTGTGCTGAGTGAGCAGGGAGGCCCTGAGGAAGTGAGAGGAACGGGCTTCTGCCAGCTGTGTGTGTTTCAGACAGAAGCACAAGGCTACATTGTTTCCTCTCTTTGTAAAACACTTGACTTTTTTTTATGAGCTTTACAAAATGGAGGAAACGTAAGCAGCTCAGAGATTGTATGAACTTTGCCAGTGTCACACTGAGCATTTATCTTGGTGTGAACAGGCTTTAAAGGGACGCTTAATCTAAAAAAGAAAAAATACTGCCCTGGACTATCCCTTTAAAGCCACCACAAAATCTGCTCCCACAGAAAACACCTCTCAATTTTTTGTCTACTGTATAGATGTCAACTAAAATACGTAACTGATGGGCTTGCATTAGATTTAAGACCATTTACTCTGTAAAAGTGTTTGTTCTCTGATCCTCTTCTTTAGTTTCTTCTTTCTTAGTTTCATTCAGCTCACAGTACTGATTTACTCTCTCGCTATGATAATGGTTTCTTTTCCTGTCAAGATCTGCTATAAATTCTTTCATGAATGAGTTCATATTTGATCTCCCTAGCTGTTTGTTTTAATTAGTTTAGCTGACTGCAATTTAGTTTAGGTGGTTACATGGGTTCATTGTAAACCGACTGGTTTATCTGTATATGCATCTCAGTGATTGCTATCAGTCACCATTTACTCACTCCACAGTCAGAAAGACCACGGTCGGAAGATCAGAAGAAGCCCTTTTGATGGAAAGAGAGAGGTTTAACATCAAATTATCTTGTAGTTGCTGCGCTTTGTAGCAACAGTGACTCAGCATCTTGTGACTGATACTCACACAGGAAAAAAATCTGCTCTGTAAATAAAAATAGAAGAATAAGATCTGTCTGTCAGACCAATTTTATTGATCAGAAGTGATGGTCGATTACACTTTATTTTACAGTATGTGTATTTACCCAATGAAGTAACTACACGGGTTAAGATTAGGTTTAGGGATTGGTTCAGGGTTAATAACTAGTTATAACCCAGTTATTGTAATTGCTATAAGTACATATTATTTTTACATGGGGAACAGGACTTTAAAATAAAGTGCTACTGAAGTGACGGAAAACATTTATGCAAAAGATTTCTATTTGATATAAATGCTGTTCTTTAGAACTTTCTATTAATCAATAAAAAAATTGTATTACAGTTTCCACAAAAAATACTGTTTTCAACATGGATTTATGTTTCTTGAGCACCAAATCAGTATCATGTGACAATGAAGACTGGAGTCACAGTATTACAATGGAAAACAGTTATATTAAACTGTAATAATAATTAAACAATATTGCTGATTTTACTGGATTTTGATCAAATAAATGCAGCCTTGGTGATATATAATATGGTATTTATTATATAAATTACATACAACATAGGTTGAACCGTTTTCTCAGGGCAAGGATATTTTTCACACCATTTTTCTAGGTTTGACATGCTCTTCTTTGTTCCTCCAGAGACACTTCTTCAGAAACCTAGGATCCATTATAACCTATGCTTTCCTGGGTACTGCCATTTCCTGTTTTGTCATTGGGTAAGTCACTAATACTCATAGTATTCCCACTGAACATGGAATTGTGTTTGCAGACAGACAGCGGGAGCAGCCAAGACATGCCTCAGAATCTTTCATTTTACAGATGTAACAGAACTATACTAAGGAGTGAACTGTTGTCTACTTTTTGATGACTTGTTACAATAACTGGATGATTTAAGTGAAGTTAAAAAAATACAGAAGTTGAAATGTAAATATAACACTTTCTTTTATAGATTCATATAAATTTCAACGTAAACTCGTAAAAGTTTGTGTGCTAACCAATAAACCAGGTTCAGGCGTGTAATGGATTTTTTGGCAGCAGTAATCAGTCACTATCAGACGCATTTCTTCATTTGCTGCCGGTTGAGCTCCATCTTTGCGCTTAATAGCTTGAGAACACATTTTGTCATTCCATTCTGAATGCCTAAAGGTTTTCTCAGTGTTAAAAAAAGATGTTCAAAATATAGTTTAATATGTATTTGGATATGTGTGTATTTCATGCATATAGAAGATTTCCATTCTGTTGAAATAATATGGTTAGTATTGCAAGATGCTATTCTAAACATTCTTTATTTGTTTATTTATTTGAAAGAAACCTCATGTATGGTGTGGTGAAACTGATGCATGTTTTGGGTCAACTGACTGACAAGTTCTACTACACGGACTGCCTCTTCTTCGGTGCCATTATATCTGCCACAGATCCAGGTAATGTCATCTCTCTCTTTGTCCATTTTAATTTCTCCGTCTCTTTGTTCTTTTTCCTAATAGTATAAACTTGCTGTTGTTGTTAAATGTTGAAATTGAGCTTTTCTTAAATGAACTGCTAACATTTGTTTTTATCAAACTGACCTGTACTGTAAGTGGAGCCATTTCAGGATTTTAATACTTAATATGTTGCTGATTTTTGTGGTTTTAGTCACAGTGCTTGCGATCTTTAATGAGCTTCATGCTGATGGTGATCTCTACGCTCTGCTGTTTGGAGAGAGTGTTATGAACGACGCAGTCTCCATAGTCCTTTCATCGTAAGTCTCCCTTCAAACAGTATCACTTTCTTGTTCCCTTTCTGTTGCTACAAAAAAAGGGGGAAAATCACGTGTTTTGTCTGCGGCAGTTGGCGGGACTTCCCAGGCTGCCAGCACAGAGGGGACACTTTTCGCTGTAGTGTTGAATAGTAAAACTAATGCTGCAACTCTAGTGGTATTTCAGGATGGCGCTCTGGCTCCCTCTTTTGGACACAATGAGCTAGAGATAAAGCACCTTATTTATCCCTGTAGTCAGAATATCACAGAAATACTTTGTTGTATTTCGACTTTACTGGAAAAAATGACATGCATATAAAATAAAAATAATTTTAAAATAAAATGACATTGGGTTCACATTATGCTTCGGGTCAGGTCAAAGATATATGTAATCTTAATGTCTTTTATCATTGGCTGCATTGGTCATAGATCAGCACAGTCAGTTATTTGGATTGTTTTTGTCTTTGGTATGAAGGTCAATTGTGGCGTATCAGCCTGCAGGAGCCAACACACACACATTTGATGCCTCTGCCTTCTTCAAATCGGTGGGCGTCTTCTTGGGCATCTTCAGTGGCTCTTTCGCCATGGGTGCAGTCACTGGAGTCGTCACTGCCCTCATATCCTTTTGCATGTTGTCATGAAATTATATTTCTAAATGTATCTAGGCTTATGCGAATGAGTTACATTCATGCCCTTTGACTGCATTGTGTGATGTTTATTCTTTTATTCATTTGTAAAATTAGAAACACAGTTGCAGTATCCTCTAGACAGGATTACTAAATACAGTTTGAATACACATTGTTCAAAGGTTTGGGGTCAGTAAGTTAAAAACCCAGCTAGGATGCATTCAGTTGATCAAAAGTGACAGTCAAGACATTCAAAATGTTACTCCAAATAAAGGATGTTTTTTAAAAAATTGTTATGTATAATAGTATCTTGAAAAAACCTTATCACTGTTTCCATAAAAATATTAAGCCGCAAAACCATTTTCAACATTGATGATAATAAGAAATGTTTCTTGAGCGCCAAATCTTCACAATATTAGTTTTTACGTTATGTTTTTGATCAAATAAATGCAGCCTTGATGAGCATAAGAAATTTTTCTTTCAAAAACATCAAACCCCTAAACTTTTTAATATATGTGTTTATACACCGAATATTTTTTACACTGTTTTTTGCACTGATTAGCTAATCAGAAATGTGGTTTAAATTCTTAATTTTACCCACGTGACTAAATTCACCAAGCTGCACTGTTTCCCTCTACTGGAGACGGCTCTGTTCTTCCTCATGTCTTGGAGTACTTTTCTCCTGGCTGAAGCATGTGGATTCACAGGTGGGTGTTAATGTGTGTGGGTAATGAAAGCAAAGTGGTTAATCCGCTAGGTAACTCATCAAACTACATTATATATGCAACCTCAAAATGAATGTTTACTGTTGTTAAACATCAACTGGAATAATAGTGTCATAATCTGGTGTTTAAAAGATAATTTGTTAAAGTCCACCCCCTGTGTTATTTATATGTCTATGTGGCGTTTTTAACATGCGTTAAGACAAACCATGTACAAATTCATTAGTCAACACCATTGCAGAGCATTTTCTCCTTAAAACTGCAGTGAACCAAAGACAGAGAATCTCAGAATCGCGGTCACAAACTACCTTGTAACCAATCACGTCAATGTGTGATCATCAACGAGTGGATCTCTGAGCTGGTGCGAGTGAGTGGATGTGGGGCTAATTTGCATAATAGAACCGCTTATACTAAACGAGGCAAGGGTGTAGAGTTACATTCAAGCTATTTTAAGGCATGAATACTTTTTTTTTTTTTAAAGGAAAGAACGTTTAAATATGTAATTTTGGTGATCAAAGATGAGTTTTAAGGGATACAATTATTGACTACAGGGGGACTTTAAATTTTAATGTGCTTTATTAGCATGAAAATATTGAACATTCATGGTCGGAGCCGATAGCCTCGTGTGTAGTGCTCCGACATGTGGCGCAGTTGCGCTTCTAGTCCCGGCTTGTGGTCCTTTACTGATCCCACCTCTTCTCTCTCCCATTTCGCTTTCTGTCCTCTCTCCAGATTTACTGTCAAAAACGGCAAAAATAAATCTTAAAAAAACAAACAAAATGCAAATACAAGTGAAATAAAATCCCAAAATTGTAAACTCTGTGTTGCTGTATCTGGGAGGCTAATATTGTTGAACTTTAACATCCTTGATGTGTAAATGTGTGCTCTCATTTGCACTTGTCATTTGATTGTTTTATTGGCCACCTCCAGCCTGGATTGAAATTGCATCTCATCCTACGCTTGTAACCAAAAAGCCACATATGCTGATTTCCTTTACTATTCCAGGTGTTGTCGCTGTGCTGTTTTGTGGAATCACACAGGCTCACTATACCTACAACAATCTCTCGGAGGAGTCGACCAAACGTACTAAACAGGTAAAATATTTTTGCTGTAGTCGAGGGAAAATACATGAACATTGGATTCTGTTTTTCTGCTGTCAGAGCAGCTGGTATAAAACCAGAGTGATATGAACTGTGGCAAAGTTGAAAAAATAAGTTATGTAGGAAGGATTTTTTTGGGGGGATGGGAGGCCCTGCGTGTTCTACTTCAAAAGAAGCTTTGATATAAGAGGGTCGGTAAGTCGAGGGATAGTGCTAAATGAATTCCCAGCACCCCTGTGGTGTCGTCAGAGCGGTGCAATGTGATGAAGCGAGTTGGGGTGCATGCAGTAATTACGACACTCCTATGGTACTGGATTTCTCTCCAGGGGGACAGACTCCCTTTTATCAAAGCTCCAGTCTGTGGGATGAAGTTATAGACTAGAGTAACAAAAATGTAAGATATCGGCGTCAGCTTTATAGCTAAAATATGTTATAAAAGCCATTGTATAGTATAGAGAGGAGGAGCATGCAATTCTAGTTCAGTTAGGACCTGATTTTAAAAACGTGCCATTTCGTTGAACAACTGTGCGGATTGAAAGGTGCAGACGACTTCATGTGTGGTGTTTTTTTTTTGTTTTTTTTGCCTTTGCAGTTGTTTGAGGTGCTGCACTTCCTGGCAGAGAACTTCATCTTCTCGTACATGGGCTTGGCACTCTTCACCTTCCAGAATCACGTCTTCAGCCCCATTTTCATTGTTGGAGCCTTTGTATCCTTTGAGCTGTTTACACCTGGTCACGTTATGTGTTTTTACTGATCAGCTAGCTATCTGATTTGTTAAAACTGTTGCATTTACACTTGGCCACATAAATGTGTCTCCACACACAAAAATAAATTCGATCTCTATTTGCTATATGCAAATTTGAAGTTCACATCAATGAAAGAAACTGATATAAGCTGCATTTTATATATCGTCAGCTTTTTTTCAAGATCAAAGACCGCATTAGGAGAGACAGCGGCATCAGCACTGCTAAGATCATTTAGTCTCACTACTGTTAATGAAGAAGATTGTGCAATGAACTTGGCAGTTTGCTCTTCTTCGGCTTGCTGAAGAGATGCTCCGCTACTCCTCTGTGGCGGGCCATATATGTGGTAATGAGTGTTAAAGTAGCACTATCATATCTGACTACTGGGAGCTGGTATAACATGCTCTCATATGTTTTTTTTTAACCATTTTAGGAGGAGTAAAAATAACATATGTGGCTTCAACATCCAGATGCATTCCAGTTTCGTTTGGAGCTTGTTAACTTCTAGAATTCACCTCAGTCAGAAAGTTAACAATTTTGAGAGTTTGACAGCACGTTACAGATGATTTCCCTGTGAACCAAACCATTTTAAAGACTCAAGAACATCTGGGGAAATTCAAGGCTGTTTTATCACCTCTTTTATTTGTGATTTATGACCACTAGGAGGCATTGTGTACAGGTTTTAAAGAAATAGCTAGTTACTTTTCTATTATTTTAGGAACCATGTCACCATGGTTGGCAAGCTTCAAAAGGAAAAAAGTACCATAAAAATGGTTTGTATGAATCTATAGTTCAGAACTATAGAGTCATACAAACCACTTTTATGGTACTTTTTTTCCTTTTGAAGCTTGCCAAAAGGAAGTTTGAGTTTACATAATTGAGTTTACATCAATTATGTAAACTGGCATGTTGTCCAGATTCAACATTAGATTCTTGCCAGTTTACATAATTGATCTTCAGTATTATCTTTGTTTTTAAACTTTTAACCAACAATTTAAAGTATCAATCTACAACTCTGTTAAAAAGTTTGAGGTTTTAATATTTCTGAAATAGTGTCTTATGTTCACCAGTGCTGCATTTATTTGACACAAAAAAACAACCACCATTTTTTCAGGATTCGTAGATGAATAGAAAGTTCAAAAGAACAGCATTTGTAACATGTAAAATTGGTTTATTTAATGCATGCTTGTTGAATAAAAGTATTAATGTCTTACTTTTGGATGGTAATATATGTCTAAATTTCCTTTAAAATTTAATTTGTGTGAGAAGACATTTCCTTAACATTTGGACTACCAGATAGCCATCTTTATCGGCCGGGCTTTGAACATCTACCCCCTGTCTTTCCTGATTAACCTAGGCCGAAGACACAAAGTCCGTGGAAACTTTCAGCACATGATGATGTTTGCAGGTATGGTGACCACACCTGGCTTACTTCCTCTACTCTGATGCTTGCATTACATTGAAGATAACACAACTATTTTTAATTAATACAATAGGCCTTTATCGCATCACAATAGAACGCCGGAAGTAGCCGCGAAAAATTGCTGAAGCAGTGTACTGCGTCTTCCGGTTATTGCGTTCACCATGGCTGCCTGTTAATTATCACTGGACTACTTCGCTCTCGCATCTCCCAAAAGTTTCTTTTTTTGTTTGTTTTCTTGATTCCATTTTAATGGTTTAATTAAATTGTTATAACCAATTATTTAAAATGTAATGATTTAAGCAAAACTTTCTTCAAAGGTTAAACCAAACTTTTATTTTGACGGGTTGCCGTGCCGTCTCTCTGTGTTTTATGATATGATGATAGTTTTTCTCAAATGAAGCTAAAATGCTGCTGAAGTGACTCTCAGAGCGGCTGTGTTGATGAAGTGCATTAATGTCCTCATATAACGTTAGGCTGAAAACATCGCGAGCGTCATGCGTGTCTCAGTGTGTGTGTGTGTGGTAAATGAAACAGCGTGTCTGTGCCATTCATTCACAGAGACACGCAGAACTGCTTGATTCCTATTTAAATGTTTAATATTGACAGACACTGGTCTATATCGCGATTTTATTTAAGTTTACTGACCTACTTTTCAGGTAGCTAAGTAACCACCGGAAGTGCGAGTACACTGCTTGCCGATTTCGAACGTTCCGAAACCAGGAAATGAGATAAAGGCCTATTAAGTAGAATATAAATCAATGGAATCAGTGTTCTAGTGTCCTTTAGTGTCAGACTCTTTGATGTGAACTCTCGGTAGGTTTCAGCACCCTGCTGAAGGTTATTGAGATCTAAATTAAGAGTGAAATGAGCCATCAGAATCAGAACATCTCTAATAACGGCTCTTGATGTGGAGCAGCTCCCTCCAGATCAGCAACACCACCCAGCTAAAAGGGCAGCAAAGTGCAGTACCTTTAAAACATCTGATCGAGTGTGATGGCTCTGTTTGCCTGTTTAAGTTCACTAACATTCTATTTGTAGCAGCGCTGTCATTCTTACTAAAATCTATTGTGACTGCTGTGTGTGTGTTTCTACTCTGCAGGGCTGCGAGGGGCAATGGCATTCGCTCTGGCGATCCGCGACACCGCCACATACGCGCGACAGATGATGTTCACCACGACCCTGCTCATTGTGTTCTTCACAGTTTGGGTGTTTGGAGGAGGCACCACGCCAATGCTGTCCTGGCTACATATCAGGTCAGAGTTCACAAGACCTTAATCATTGCATTATTTGACGCTTTTGTTTAGAGTGAGATGGATTCAGGAGCATTTTTCATGCATGGAAGTTTTATAATTTGTTCGTTGGAACATTTTAGGGATTTTTTTAGTGTTTACAAATAGGATAGTAAAGCCCTAGAGCATCATGTAGACTTTGGGTGGGCTCTTTTGACCTGGACCAGTAAGCTACCTCATAGAAATGTACTAACAATACCTTAGAAACAGCATTGCAACACCCTAGAAATCACATTGAACGTTTACACGACACTTTTTAAAAACTTTTTATGCATTTTAGCCGTTCATTTACACAACAACGTGTTTGGAGGCCTGAAAACACAAGCTTTTGAAAACGGGTTCCGAAGTGCAAGGTTTTGAAAATGATACTTTTACCGTTTCCATGTAAACAACAAAAACGAGAATTTGTGAAAAAATGTGACGTCATGCGCATTCGTATTTCATGTTCCCACATGCAAATTACGTGTTCGTGGGGGTGTTTCTTAACAAATTGATATTGACAACTACTGGCCTGGCATGCACAATGCAGCCTTTTTAGTCATTTTCGCAGATCCGTGTGAACGGGGATCGTTTTGACAACGTTGTCATCTGTTTTTAGTACATTGTTGTTGGTAAACGTACCCTTGGACAATGTAAAATTGAGTTTTTCAAATAGTACGGTGGATAGACTTACACAGACTGTCCAGCAGATGGCTGAAAAACTCACCACAAACATGTTTATTCATTTTATTAATCAAGCAGATTTTGTCAAATGAGGTCACGTGATTTTCCTTCCTTTCCTTGATTTTCCTTCCTCTCAAGATAATTTTGGGGGGGTGATATAGAGGGTATAACTGGCATCATTGAGACTGGTTAGTTTCACACTGTGTTTGTCAACTGTGCAGTCTTCCATTTTGTTTTTTTCTGAGGTGAAATTGAACCAGAGTTCTGCACCCAAGCAGATGGGGAAAGGAGCTGGAGTTGTTTATGCCACTAATAGCTGGTGTTTGTCTGGCTGTCCCCAGCAGGGGCTGGCTGGTACGGCGCCATTAATAAGTGCTGCTAGTTTGTCAGAATAAAGAGGATTATTGAGGACCAGTGCTGATGGCAGCTGATGTAGAATGGGATTGATAAGCTCACATTATTATCTGCAGAACTGCTGTGCACTCATTGAGTCGCAGATATGTGTAGGATGGACATGGCGAGGTGAATCTAAGCTGCGTTAACAACAGTATTTCTGTAAACAAGTTGCTTTTGTCTTTTAATGCCAACAAATCAGGGCGATACGGGTTTAAATTCTTTTCAAACACCAACTAAATGGCTTTGCTTAATTGAGAGCTAATGCATTGGAATTAAGACCGGACAGGAGTAAGAATAGACTGTTCATAACTGTAATTGTCTTGAGTCTCCCGCTGCTACATAACACTCTTAATGGAGGCTTGTTTGTTTAGCTTGCACTGCATCCCATGGATCATGATCACAATGCACTGATGCTGAATATTTAGCAACCATAACTATAACAGATGTCAAATGCATGAGGAAGTTTTCATAGTAGGATTTGTTTTCTAAATCGGATATTTCAGCCTAATATTCAAATTCTGTCATTATTTACCCTCATGTTGCTTGAACATTGAATGGTTGTTTTTCTTGCATTGGAACCAGTGTTGGTATTGTTAAATAAAACTATAAAAAATGAACTAAAGATACACACACTGGCCACTTTATTAGGTACACCTCTTCAACTGCTCGTTAACGCAAATATCTAATCAGCCAATCACATGGCAGCAGCTCAAGGTGATCTGCTGAAGTTCAAACAGTGCATCTGAATGGGAAAGAAAGGTGATTTAAGTAACTTTGAACATGGCTGGGTTGTTGGTGCCAGTCGGGCTGGTCTGAATATTTCAGAACACACAACCATCTCTAGGGTTTGCGTACATAATAAATGAGGAGAACCGACACACCTAAAGGCCCACAATGCTTAGAACATGTTTGAGGCTTTTTATTTGTTGCAACAAGAATAGATTTTGTATTAACACTAAGGCCAGAGCTGGTACTGTACCAAAGCTAAAATTTTGCAAACAATCAAAACAAAACAAAAGTTGTGTAAACAATCATGCATTGTAAACAGTTCATGTTCGGTCTGCTGAAGTCGTCAATACCACTAAAACCAATGCTAATACAAATCATAACATTAGCATAAAGATTGTATTGTCCAGTTGTGTATCCACTGGTCCAGTGTGTTTATCATGGTGAAAGGGCAGCGTAGCTTTGTTCTCGTGAGGTTCCTGCAATTTACTGTTGCAATCATTTAGGTTAGGAATTTTTAATAAACCCTAACATTTCATATAACTTGCAATCAGACTTACGAGTTTTACCTTGTAGATGATAAAATGGGTGAAAAAAAAATCCATAAACTTACATTGAAGAAAGGACTTGGGCCAGTAAGCAGCCACATAGCAAATAAGACCTTAGCCTTAGTTAGTGCATAGTCCTTACTCATCAATGTGGCATGTTTTTTGGTAAGGACCACTGCATGCAAATGCACATGTACTGGATGCAAAGATATTGCAAATATTGATAATTTCCTGTTTCTTTTTGAAGGACCTTTCATTCCCCTCTGTGTGCATGCACCCCCTAAATAAAGTATCATATCTTTTAGTGTTACAGCACAGCAACTTTAGATTCATGAATTTGGGCAATTTAATGGGTGTAGGAAAATACTGTCGCCTCACAACAAGAAGGTCTACGGTTTGAGGCCCAGCTGATTCAGGAGTCTGTTCTGTGTGGTGTTTGCAAGTTCTCCCCGCGTCAGTGTGTTTTTCCTCCGGGTGCTCCAGTTTCCCCCACACTGTCCAAAGACATGCAGGTTTGGTGGATTGGATATGCCAAATTGGCCGTAGGAGTGTGTGTGAGTGCTGGGTTGCGTCAGGAAGGGCATACGACGTAAAACCTGTGCCAAATCCAATGTGTGTGTGCGGATAATTTGATGAAGCGGACCCTGCAAATGAGTGGGATTAACGCTAGGAAAATATATATAATGGGTGTAGGACAATAATCAGACAATACACCGGCAGTTCAAGGAGACATTTGGCATTTGTCTTATTTTAAATTCTGCTCAGTAAGAGTAACAGTCCTCGGGTCTCATGGTGCATTAGTGTATTAACAGTAGTGATTTTTCTGCCAGCTGTGTTTCCTGAGCATTTAGGGATTCCACCGCTGGCTTTTTGTTGTTCTACTTTTCAACTAAATTTGATGGATGTAATTCTCTCTTTTTCTCTAAAGGGTTTCCATTTCCACAAATGCACTACAATTGACCCCTGGACTTGCTCACGCTACATTTTTCCATGTTGAGTGAGGGCTACTCTCCAATACTCACACATACAGGCTATTCTTAACTCGACTGCGGTTGTCTCCTGCTTTGGGCAACTACAGGCTAATCAATGTGCAATTAAAATAAGCAATCAGATCACTCGTTGAAATAATTTTGCAAAGCTCCTGTACTTACCGGTAAATGGGAATTAGAGAAGAGGCTCAGGTTTAGCTCAAAGAAACAGATGGGATGCCACTGCTTTTTTTTTTGCCACTGCTGACCAGGTCACCTGAGATTAAAGAGAGGCTTTTTTATAGCTTCCTGTTGAAACTGGAATCGATGGTGTACTTTTAGGCATTTGTCAATGTGATGTCTGAGTGCTGGGGAAAGGAAAAAAAAGATCAGAATGCAAAGCATGGCCACTTTTACATTCACTTTAAGTGCTGTTTTTCATAAAGGTATTCAAGTGGTAATTGTATTACTTTACTATTGCTGTATTTTAATATTTTAATTATATTTAATTTAACATTTCATTTTGTTTAATTTATATATATATATATATATATATATATATATATTAGGGCTGACTTCTAATAGTCGAGGATTCGACGATTCGATTCGGAGAGGTCTGATTCGACTATGAACCTCATAGTCGAATACATGGGCGTCAGTTTGGTTTGAAATGTGCTGGGGACAGAGACGCATTCGCATTTTCAGAAGGGCTGGGTACAAAAAAATATTGTCCGCTTTCGCGCAGGTCATGTTTTGAAAGACGATGTCCTGTAGCTTACTAATGTAAATAAATAAAAATGTATTCAAAAATCTGCTTCACATTTTCAGCAGGGCTGCGGAGCGGCTGTGGGTTGACTCCACACGGTTCTCATGGGCTTTATATATAGGCTAAGTCCTAACGTGAAAAAAGCTTTACGTGGTTTAATGTACCTAAACAATGATTACCAAATTTCCCTCTCATATTGCTCCTCATAACCACTGAAAATGGTAAAAAAATCGAACCCAGAGTCCAATTATTATGGACGTTATCTGATATTAAGCGTTTCTGCTTCACATTTTCAGCAGGGCAGCGGAGCGGCTGTGAGTTGACTCCACACGGTTCTCATGGGCGTGAAAAAGCTTTACGTGGTTTAATGTACCTAAACAACGATCACCAAATTTCCCTCTCATATTGCTCCTCATGTTTATGAAATGTTATGATATATGTGTGATATGTTATGTTCATCTGGCTTTAAATGAATAAAAGGTATTTGTTACACACCATGTTTTTCTTTTAGTTTTTTTTTAGCTCTTTTGTTTAAAATGGAAAAAATCTAGCTGCTATCTAAAAAAAAAAAAAAAAAAAAAAAAAAAAAGGTTCGACTATCAGTCGACTACGGCAAAATCTAACGAATCAGATTCGACTATGAAAATCCTTAGTCGAAAACAGCCCTTTATATATATATATATATATATATATATATATATATATATATATATATATATATATATATATATATATATATAAAATATAAATAAGCATATAAATATAATATAATATAATAAAATGCTAGAAAAAAGCCTATATACAGTATTATGACACTTTTGAAATGGCCTGACAGTGGTTGGAGGCTGTGTCTCAAGATTGAAGCCAAAAGGCTCTCTTCTGTATTGGTTTTCTTCCTCTGTGTTGGCCAGTTCTCCCTTTTCTAGAACAGTCCTGAGAGGTTCCACTTACTCAATAAACATTGAGCTCAGAGCACAGAGGGCCAATTCATAGAAGGAATGTGAAGCACCGAACACATTTTATGTATGGGAAAGGAAATGTCTGTTTTGCAGAAGAGTTTAAACGAATTTCGATCGACATAATTTGATTTCTTCTGTCTCAGTGTGCCCAAACAGACCATTTAACCATTATATCACTCTTTTGGGAATGTTAATTTCCTCAACATTTTTAACTGTGCTACTTTTTCATGTGATGCCATATGTTCCAAGAAACACAACTAGCAATACATGGACCCAAAAACATACCAGATTTTGAAGTTTTTCTAACCTTTCTGAGTAGAAGCTGTCAGGATGTTTGATGTTTGCAGGGCTGGTCTCAAGAGTTGTGTGTTGTGCTCAGGGTTGGAGAGTCTTCTGTTGCCGAGGAGGAGAGGCTGCGTAGACTGCGGAGTTACATCAGGTGATGAGGGACTTTGCAGTCCTGTACAGGTGGTGGTGACCTTTTGACCTCACTTGGTAAACTGCACACTAAAAGCAGTCGTTTGTGTGGGTGTTTGATACTGTAATGTCTGGGCTTCTGCTTTAATCAAACACTCACGTCTTGGTTGCTTAACACTCTCTATTGTACAGTGTCCCTGCTAAATCTGCTTTACTCCTCTTACTATCCTGTTTTGTTTATAGTGATGCACTGAATTGAAGATTCCTGTCTGAAACCATCAAAAGACAAAGTGCTATTATGCTTGTTCGGATATTACCTTTCATGTAGTATGTCATATAGTTGTTTGTCCACGTTCTTCAAAGATCAAAGTGCACGATGAATGGAGAAATAACCAATCCTACACTCAAAACAATTTTAAGCCTTTTTCAAGATTTACGCATTTCAATTAATAGTAAAATACCATCAGACTGAAAAGAATAATCCTTACACATCATTCATATTATGAATTAAGAATTTTAAATGAGTATAAAAAAACGTAATAAAACATTTGGTAGAAAACTAAATGGAACAAGAGAATGGACCATTTGGTGTGATTCGTATAAATTATTAGTATTATAAAAAATTTTTTTTACTCCATTTAAAATTCTTAAAGGATTAGTTCACCCCAAAATGAAAATTTCCTAATAATTTACTCACCCCAATGCCATCCAAGATATCCATGTCTTTCAACAGAAAACATTTCTGGATTTTTCTTCTAACAATGGACTTCATTGGTTACCATCGTTTTTAAGTCCAAATCAATGCAGTTTCAAAAGTCTTTGAAGTGTTTAAACGGGCTGTACGCGATCACAGCTGAAGAAGAGGTTGTTATCTAGCGAAACGATAGGTCATTTTCAAAAAAAAATAATTATTTATAGACTTTTTACCTTCAATAGTTCGGATTGAGCTGATCAACAAACGGACAGGGAACAACGTCATCACGTTGAAAGGTCACGCCGGCGCCGGCAATACTATTTGAACTACTATTCATATTCATCAGAATGTTATTCATATACTATTCATATTCATATTCACTGAATACTATTACTATATATATAATGGCAAACAATACTATTTGAACTATCCTCCTACGTACGGTCGCATTGTAAACAGTGGGGCGGTACTTCTGCCGGCGCCGGCGTAACCTTTCAACGTGATGACGTAGTTCCCTGTCCGTTTGTTGATCAGCTCAATCCGAACTATTGAAGGTAAAAAGTCTATAAATTATAAAAAAAAATTGAAAATGACCTCTCGTTTCGCTAGATAACAACCTCTTCTTCAGCTGTGATGGTGTACAGCCCGTTTAAACACTTCAAAGACTTTTGAATCTGCATTGATTTGGACTTAAAAACGATGGTAACCAATGAAGTCCATTGTTAGAAGAAAAATCCAGAAATGTTTTCCTCAAAAAATATAATTTCTCTCCCACTGAGGAAAGAAAGACATGGATATCTTGGATGGCATTGGGGTGAGTAAATTATTAGGAAATTTTCATTTTGAGGTGAACTTATCCTTTAATTACACAGAATTTATTTATCTTAGGATATTTAGAACTTATTGTCTTAATTACCAAGACAAGCCAAGATAGTTTTCTTTTGCTTTGTCAGTGTTTCTCTTTCGGTCAAACTGTCTGGTATCAGTTCTATTATCTGTAATAATCTTCTTTTTTACTCAGTATAGTGTTCTACAGTACCATTTTATAGGCAGTTAACTTCCTTAGCACACTCAAATGTTTGTTCTTAGTGGTTAGTCTCCATGATGTGCCAGTGCATTTCTTCCAGGGCTGTTTTTAAAACTGGTGGGAGTCACTTTAAAAGAATGTGTGTGTGTGTGTGTGTGCTGTCGCTCCTGTTTTCACGTTGGTGTGCTGAAGGAAATCTTTACTCAAAGCTCACTGGCAAAGACCCGACACTGGGTTGAGTAATACCAAGATATCAAAAGAAACGAGATTAGGCATTTGAAATTAATAAGCTTCCACTTATACCTGCATTAAAATCAAACAATCTGCTGTCCTTGGCTTCAGTACATTTGCAACCGTACACAGGCTGACAGCGAGAGGTGTTCTGACTATCTTACAGGAAGGATGTGTTCAGCATCCACCATGCTGAAATGTTTCCGTGTGCGTACAGCATAGAATGTGGTTAGGGGCGGCACTTTATACTCTCCCTCAACCTCCTTGTGACCATTTAATGTAGCCCAGTCTCCAGCTGCATTCTGGGATTCTAGGCCATTCTGGGCCTAGCCGTTACAGTAGCCTAATGTTTATGTTGTTTTATATTCATTGACTTCCTTGTATTCCATTTCCTATTTTGTTTTGTCTCTTACTTTTCCTCCTCTGAATACCTCAATTTTTACCCTTCCCCAAAGCAACTTGCGTGTGAGCAAATCAACCCAGAGCTGTAAGTCCTGTTTGGACAACTCTGTAAACCATCGAGAAGTAAAAACTGTCTTTTGTTTTACAGACAGTTCTCTTCCAGACGTGGTAGAAACAACAGCAGCTTGTTAAGACACCCAGTTTGTCGCCGATATGCGTCATTGGCTTTGGCAGAAGCATGTTAACTTTTTTTTCCTTCCTCTATTTTAATTAATGTCGCCGACATTCTGAGAAACAAATTATCCTCGTTGACTTTGAAAAAATAAGACATTCAGTAAAGGTTTAACTACTTGTGAGCGCAAAGACAGATAAGTCAGCTCTTTTTGTTTTCATTGGCGCTTGTCCACATGGGCGGCACTGGAGGCTCAGAATGCCTGAGCATCTGCTAACCCTCAAGCTCTGTCTAACATCACAATGAAGTCTCTGTTGATCCTTGGGGTTCAAAAGCCAGTAGCCACATCATATCCACTGCTTTAATTGAGAGGGAGAATGAAAGATGAGCCATAGGATCAAAGATCAGTAAATGTACTCAAAGGCCAAAGTGAAAGTTCACCTAGTGTGTCACTTATCTCAGCAGAATCTCACCCTCTGAGCTCTAAAGGTCTGCTGGGCTCTCCTCGTATTTCAGCCAGTCAAGCGAATGTCTGGCTGTTCACACAAGTTTGGTCTCCACTACAGACAGAAGTCTGGTCAGGTTTGCTGCTCATTCTGGCCAGGAACCATCCACTAACACAGAAAAAACTGAATGACGTGTCATCTGAATGACATAGACACCAAACAACCCATAGATGTTTTAGGGATGCGCTGATATTCAAATTCTGGCTGATAGCGATAAGCCAATAACTATTATCATGTTATGGCCAATAACCAATCAATCAGTTATTTTAGTATTATTTATATACTATTATAGTATTTCTTAATATTTTGAAGCTTTTATTTTTAAATGTTCAATTTTAGTCATTTCTATTGAACTTTAATCTATTTTTATTTCACTTTTAGTCATTTAAATACTTCAACTTAAATGAAAATAATAAAAAAATTAACCAATGAAAGATCGATATTAAAATTCTATACTTTGACTAAACAAATACAAAATAAAACATGAAAATTTTTTTTTTAAAGTGTATTTAGGCATCACAATGTTATATGTATTTTCAGATTATATTTAACAGTGCTAGTAAATTAGTATTTAGATTAAGTGAAATTAAGATGATGGCAAAGTAATGTAAATGTAAAAATAGGTGAAATGAGCATGCACAATTTAATATATCATGTGTATTGATACATTACTGATAAACAAATATCTCCAATATCAGACGGTAAACGATATGGTACCGACATTTTGGTCATCCTTTTTTTTTTTTTTTTTTTTTTACTTGTTATTTAGTGGTAGTTTTATCCTAATTAGATTATATTAAAAACTCTGTCTTAGAAGTTTAAGCCTGTGACCAACCGAAGAGAACAAATGAGTGGAATTGTCTGTAGACCGTTTCTGTAACTACTTCCCAGTGTAAACCTTGCCTTGCTGCTGTAGATGTGTTGCGTGAAATAAGATCATAACATGATCAATATCTCTCTGCTTGAGTCTATTGCATCTTTCGTCTTTTCATCGTGCTGCTGCTCGTGGGCTTTGCTAAAAAGGTCACGACACAAATGTGGCTGCATTTTGCACTATGGGTTAAATGCTGTCACACACAGACTGACATTCAGTTTCTGTTTCTTTCAGAGTTGGGGTGGACCCCGATCAGGATCTTCAGCCATGTGGGGACAGCTTCCAGGTCCTTCAGGGAGTAAGTCTCAAAATGTTTCTGTCCTCCTGCCAATGAAGCTTTTACTATCATTATGTTTTAAGTATTAAACTTTTGCAATGGACATGAGTGGTGCAAGAATTTGCTTTTTAAACATTAACAGTCTTATAATGTTCCAAAGACTTCCATGTATATTGAAGGAAGAACTTGGCAAACATCTTAAAAACCACCAGAACACCCTAGTTCTATGGTTTTACACTGACAAATCTCACTTGCATTTCTTTCGGAAAATGAGAAACTCATTCTGAATTGCCGCCACGTCATACTTTTCCTTTTGTGCTTTAATGTGAAACCTCATATATATATATATATATAGCTACCCCAAAACCACATTTAAATTCATTCTTCCGGGTTTCTGCCTTTAAAAAAATGTGCAACGATCCTTATAAAGATTATGAACCCCTTCAAAAGGGGCCATGCAAAGTTGCAAACAACCTTGAAGCCTCTTAGCTGTTGGCATTGTGCGTTTGCACTGCTGCCCGTGTCGTGTTTGAAACCCTGGGGTATTTTTTAAGAAGTGCAAATTCATGTAGCAATGTAGAGACACAAGTTGCTTTTTATATCATGTATTGTTACTCAAATTAGAATGGCAAAGCTAATTAGCAGTGGACACATTGGAAACTAATGACGTTTCTCCTCTGTTCATCCTAGTTTAAACTGGTTCCATTATAGGACAATGAGACAAATCAGATCAGTAGAAGCCAATCATCTTTGCTTCTGCAAAAGAACAAGGACACACTCATTTAGAAGACTGCACGCACTAGTAATATGAATACTGAGGATGTCAAAAGTACTGGTACTTTGGTACAAAGTTGATGCTGAAATCATAAAGATAGCAATAGTAGCCTTTGTGAAGTATCAGTAGTCAAAGAGTTTACATGCTCTTTGAAGAGTACTTGTGCTTGCGACTGACCGTGAGCGGTCAAACACACTTATTGAAAAACATAGTGGGATGGTAAATGTAAACAGGTAGAACTAACAATCTGGGCCAGATTTTCTGTCATTTTCTCACTCTCAAGTCATTCTAAACCTGTATGACTTTCTTTACTCTGTGGAACATAAAAGATGAGGTTGAATTAAATGATGAGAGAAATTTTCTTTTTGGGTGAACTATCCCTTTAAGACAAAAATAATAAGAAGTTTGTAGCAATGTTCCCTACAGGCTGCTTTTCATAAGAATAAAATAAATTAACTCAGGGGAGAGAACCTTTTTGTTTCCCACTATTTTTAGTGAATGGTGGGAAATAGTGGGAAAAACAGCTCATTTTTAGTAAGCTGTTAAACAGACATAAGTGTGTTTCTGTATATTGCCTAAGCAGGATATGGTAAGTGGTTTGAGAGTGACAAACCATTATGTCTCTCGCTTTCCTTTTGACAACACAAACATCTGATACAACTATGTTAAAAGTATGCTAGATTAAAAAAGTAAAATATAATAGAAGTAAAACATTTTCTACATAACTTGTACTGTAATGCTATAGTGCTTAATATTTGACGCCGTACCCTTTGTAATGTAAAAAAAGTGTGAGGCTATCCTTACTTTAAGAGGTTTTAAGATATACAATATATATATACAATATATAGGCTAACTATAAATATAGAAAGCAAGAAAATAATAAATAAGGATTATTTATTAGTAGTGATTAGCAAAGTAGTGTGTTCGGGAGCTTATTAGTTTGTTTTTGCTTTGACATGAAAATTGTGCAGCTTTATTTGCACTGGGATCAACTATTGAATGTTTGGGTATCATGACAACCCTAATGAGCATGCATACTTTTTTTCTTTTGTTGTGGTACACTTTGTACACTTGTGGTCTTTGTCACACATCTAATCTTATTAACAGTGGTCCTCACTATAGTATTAACGCTAAAGGAATACAGCAAGCTTAGGGTAGGTTGCGGTATAGTGTTACTGTGAGCTTGTTTGAGAAAGCTGTAATCTCTTTAAGTGCAATGAAGCTAAAGTTGAAGCTGAACTCAAGGTTAGGTGAACTTGGATAAAAAAGTCTCGCCCTATTCATCACCCAGTTAAACAGGGCGAGACTTAAGATTTCACTACATTTACCGGGTCAATTGATGAATATGGAGTGTGTTAACTGTTAGTTTAGGATAACTGGTTAACTATCAGACTTCATTCCACCCTTTCAAAAATCTGCTGAATTTTTCTATATGGTATTATATTGCCAGTAGTGAAATAATTAAATTACATGGGACTGCATTCTCTTGTTCGTCCACATCGGTTGACTTTATCTTTTAAATATAAAACCGTATAATGACAGCAAATTAGATGTAAATGGAGTCAGTTTGTAATTTGTAATACTGGACTTGTAAAAAGTGACTTGTAAGTAGATGGAAAATATATTTTCACTTTCATTATTTTTGCCTTTTTTTGTGGGCACAGAAAATACACACTGCAATTTTAAGCCTGTATTACCTAAAAGAGCTCACATTTAAAGTGTCATCTTTCTAAACCTTGGATTTACTCCCAAATATCTTCAATATTTGAACAGCCTCTATTTCTACCTCGGACATGATTGCAGCCTGGATTGCTGTTTGCTGTGGGCTAAATATATATTGACTTCTAAAGTCAGTTTTTGTAACATCAATTCAATTATTATTTTTGCCTGCATCAATGATGAATTGTACTCTGAATTATCTTAATTTAGTGCTTCTCTGAATGTTTACTTATGATATAGTATATTATAAGGTTTCCAAACCCTTCCCTACATTATACAAATGAGAATTGCTTCCTCTTTCTCCTCAGGATGGAACCCAGGCAGAAGGGCAGAGCAAGACCAAGCAGGAGAGCGCCTGGCTCTTTAGGCTTTGGTATACTTTTGACCACAAGTATCCTTTCAGCATGCCATTCACAACAACACACACTTACACACTTTTGTGCTCCTGTCATTAAGAACTCAAGCACGGCTGAGCATTACTTCTTGCTTTTCCCGTTCTATTCTCTGTTCTTCCGTGAGCCTAGCCATTGAGATTACTTTGGCTCCATGCAAATGACTAGCAAAAAATCATGTGCTCCATAGACGACAAACAAAAGAGACACTTGTCTCAATATAAATTGACACAATATAAATGCAGAGTGAGGCAGATTGCAAGATTTCATAGGATAGCTGTTTTGATCAGAGATGGAGTTCCTCCGAGGCCTTAACTGAGCCTCTAAAGCCCCAGACCGACTGGCCTCAACCTCATTTGCGCAACTGCCGCTCCAAAAAATATGAGCCGCTGGAAATGTCATTACGTACTTTTTTTTTTGTATGGAAAGTCAAATGAAATGACTGCATTTTCACTGCACTGTCCATTTTCACAAAGTCTTTAACACACAATCAATGATTCTTGAGCTCTCATTAGGGCCCATCCACTGCAGTTTTTTCGTGCTGAGTGGTTTACAGTAGCTGTACCTTTTCAGTAAGAGGGTCATGGGTGGTGAAAGGGGCAAAACAGCAAAAGAAAAGGGTTTTATTTACATCACAGTTGCTAGAAATAATGCTTAAAGGTGAAAGCAGCACACACATTTTCTCACTTACTTCTCAATCCACTTCCTGCACAGCTGTGGCTAGCAGCTCCACATGTGGTGACTCACAGTTCCTCAGCTTATGTCAGATGTTTATTAGGAGTCTTAGTTTGCGATTTTCTGTGCTCCCACAGCCAAGCATTTGACCTTACGTGTGTGTTGTTATTATCACAGCAACCTACCTAACAACATTCGGTTCCTTTTTCACAGGCCCTTGGGAGTGAAGTAAAGTGTGTTTGTGTGCTTTCCAAAAGGCCAGTGTTATTGAATTGGCCAGCAGCCTTTTTTATTTCTCTTTGAGTACCAGACCACGCTATTGAACATCCTACAGAGATATTTTTCAGTCTTTACCTGGCAACCCCTCTCTAGCCCTGTAGGGAATATCCAGCCTCCCCTTCAAAGATATTAAACACTTCCAAATCCATCACAGAGTGTTCTTGGTTTCAAGCCATCAACACTTTACCACCGCCTTCTCTATTTTTATCCTCGTCTGTCAAAAAACTCAGTATTGCTGCCAAATGTGTTCTAGCTGTCCTGCTTAGAACTGTGCGTGCTAGAATCTGAGTGAACTATTTAAGGGGATGATGATCTGTTTACTCCATTATTATGATGCTTAGACTCAATCATATCTGTTCTGAGATGAGTGCTCGCTGCTGCCATGCTTAATATAAAAGCTTCTGTTATAAGCAATGCTATTTTTAAATTGGTTGGTTGTTTTGAAATCTTTGACTTGGACGAATGTCAGAAGTAGGGTCTTGCAGTCATTATTGATTCATTGCTTGTATGAATGAACTATTAAGACGAGTAAATTATTTTATTATTATTATTGTCTAAGCTACTCTTTTGTGTACAAATGAAAGTTAATAAAACTGGGGCTCGGCAACCCACGGCACGTGTGCCAACACTGGCATGCGGAGGGAAAATCACTGGCACGGGACAATAGCTAAAGAGATATATGTAAATCAAGTCCCTCTAACTTTGCATAC